>NC_079448.1:38824377-38831877 GCF_903798145.1 Danio aesculapii
AGCCCATCGTTAGGTCTATTTATTTACTTGTGTAAATGTTTGTACATTTATATTAATTCAGTTTTACATTAATTTCAGTAATATTATTGACTAATATGAAACTGTTCTTATGATTTATTTAAAGTAAAGTTTGTGCAGTAATATTTTCTGTCTTGTAGTAGATATATTATATGAGACTTGCTTTGTTTACCCAATAAGTGGATCTAATTGGATTTGCATTGGAAAGATTAAATAAGAGTCAAAAGGTATTATTTTTTAATTCATATATTAAGTTTTTAGTTAAGACACTCCTAATATAATTCCGCATAAATCTGGAGATTTTGTACCAAATTTTCAGCAGAAATAGCAAAAAATGTCAGCAGATTCTGTCTGGCCCTACTAAAAGCTATCCGCTGATTAATTATAGTAAGATTGTCAAGCATTTTCTTTTATGTGTTCTAAAAATGATTAATATAGTAATATATGATTGTTAAATGGTTTTGACATTTTAGAGTAAAAGTTTATGTTAATGGGATTTTGGAAATCACATGACATAATTAGGAAAATATTGAAATAATGTTTAGAATAGCGCTGCAGAAGAGTTTTGGCTGCGATCATGAAGAAAACAGAATATTGAGAAAACAGACAGAAAAAGGAAAAGAGATATACAGTAGAAATCAAAATCAACAGACGCAAATTGATAAAGTCCACTAAAACAAAAGTACATTTTGAAGTGTTACTGACATTACACTGAACAAATAAAGCTAATTTAAAAAATCTAAATGAACAGGTGAAATGAAAACAGTTTATTTCTACAGTTTAACCCTGACAAAAACAAATAAAATTGTGACCTTTGTACCAGTAAAGAGACACCAGCTCTGCTTATCTAGACTGAGGTCTAGTGCTAACCTTCGACAACCTACTATATGATCCAGTGGAAAGAGTTACTGATTTGTAATCTATGATTTTTCAACATTTTATTTGGGAATTCTCAAAAGTACTATGCTGTGTCATTTGTGGTAGACACACTGTGATTACTGTGTTCACACCAAATATTCCAACAAGTGTACTTTAAACACTTAGGCCCAATGAAATAAACAACATTTGATCCCAAATTATTTTAGTGAATATATATACACGGTGGTGTGGAAAAAGTGTTTGCTCCCTTATTTATTTATTTATTTATTTATTTATATGTTTGTCATACTTTAATGTTTCAGGTCATGAAACTAATTGAAATATTAGACAAATGTTAGACTAATTAGACATATTAGATATTGAAATGAAAGTTTTTATCATTAAGGGGAAACAAAATACAAACTACATGTGATTAAAACGTGTGACAAACATGCACAAAAGAAATCAGTGAGGGGCAGACACTTTTTCACACCATCGAATATATATTTGCTAGGCCTGCTAGATATTGGCAAAAACTGACACTGTGATATTTTGTATTTCTGATTTGAATATAATTTCCAGGGATGATGTAAATAACTCTATTTGAGAAGAATTCTTATTTTACATTGATCAGATGTGCATAAAATAAAAGAAATTCATTCATTTTCTTTGTCGCCACAGCGGAATGAACCGCCAACTTATCCAGCATATGCTTTAAGCAGTGGATGTCCTTCCAGCTGCAAACCAGCACTGGGAAACACCCATACACTACGGACAATTTAGCCTACCCAATTCACCTATATCACGTCCTTGAATTTGTGGTGGAAACTGGAGCACCCGGAGGAAACCCACACCAACACATAAAATAAATTACAAGCATAACTGAATACATTAGAACAAACATCCTGTACAATTGAAACAGACAGTGCTTTATTGCTTTCTAAAGAGTCTAACAATATTGAGGTACAGCAATAAAATAATCAAATGTAAAATAACACTGTATACAATATAGTCAACATTTGAAGTGGATCAAAACCACCACAAAAATCAAAGATGTCCTACTAACAACTACTCAAGCTACTCAACAACACCCATTCTTATTTTGCTCATTTTTTTCATCCACTTCAAATATTGATTACTGTCTTTACTGTTTAAGTAAACACAATTCATCTTTGTTGAAGCTACAAATTTGATCATTTCTTATGTGCAGATGGTTTAAAGGGCACCTATTTGACCCCTTTTAAAGATTTAAGATAAGTCTTTTGTGCCTCCAGAATGTGTCTGTAAAGTTTCAGTTAAAAAACCCATCAGATTATTTATTATAGCTTTCAGTATTTCGGAATTTTCTGCTCTGAACACATTGTAGCCATTTTTGTTGCCTGTGCCTTTAATGCTAGTTCTCCCCGCCCACTGTTCCCATATGCCTGTCAGAGTGTATAGAGTGCTCAAAGCAATCGGGAATAAAAGGTCTGTTCAGTTTGCTAGGATCATCAATCATCATCAAATGTGATCAAGAATGAGTTTCACATGTTTAAAATGTTTAAAACAGTGCACGTGTGTAATGAATTACAGCGATTTACTTCACCTTTACTTCATCAGCACAGCCGCGTGTCCGAACAATTATAAAAGAAGGTTCAATTATAAAGGTTCAATTGTGGACGTTAAATCAGGTTTATATTGTACATTAACATAACAGGATATAGGTTAATCTCCTCTGCTGTATGGATATCTGTCACATTTGCGTGCAAAAAAGAGTGCAAACTAAACGCGCTCTGTCTGTCTCTGTGTGTGTGTGTGTGTGTGTGTGTGTGTGTGCATTGGTAAAGTTCTTACTGTAGTATTTCTCACAAATGCTACGTGAAATCTTCTTCCTCTAAGTCTGTCTGTTGTCTGACGCAGCCGAGGGAGGAGATTAAGGCACACTGAAAGGCACGTAGAAACGGTGGGCCGGGAGGACTAGCCTTAAAGGTGCAGTATGACAAAACAGACCTCCTGGTGCAAAAAATGTATAAAATAGAATCTTGTAAAAGGTATAATGAAAAATCTGATGGGTATTTTGAGCTGAAACTTTACAGACACATTCTGGAGACACAAAACCCTTATATTAAATCTGAAAAAAGGGCTAACCTAGGTGCCCTTTAATACATAATGTTTATATACAGTTGAAGTCAGAATGATTAGCCCCCTTTGAATATTTTGTTCTTTTTTAAATATTTCCCAAATGATGTTGAACAGAGCAAATGAAATGTTCACAGTATGTCTGATAATATTTTTTTCTTCTGGAGAAAGTCTTATTTGTTTTATTTTTATTTGTTTATTTTTTAAAACCCATTTTAAGGGCAATATTATTAGCCCCTTTAAGCTATTTTTTCGATAGTCTGCAGAACAAACCATCATTATACAATAACTTGCATAATTACCCTAACCTGCCAAGTTAACCGAATTAATATAATATTTACTGTCATCATGGAAAAGATCAAATAAATCAGTTGTTAGAAATGAGTTATTAAAACTATTATGTTTAGAAATGTGTTGAAAAAAAAAAAGTCTTCTCTCCGTTAAACAGAAATTGGGGAAAAAAATAAACAGGGGGGCTAATAATTCTGACTTCAACTGTAGATAGTACTATTACTAGTATATTTATTTAGGTAACTGACTAGTATTACTTTATAATTCAGTCAACATCAAATAATATATCTTGATGTAAACGTCTAAAGCTCACGCATGACTGAGAACAAGCATGAATATGCAGCAGGAACTTTATCAGTCCTATAGCAAGATGGTAAAGTGGAACATGAGATTACATAATACTTCTGCACTTTTTTTTAAAGTGAGGCGTTACATAAAGCCCCCTTTTTGAGCTTGAGCTTTCAGCAGATTCCTTAACTGCAGAATATATTCTACAGGAAGAGCAGAGAGAGACACGTAACAAACCTCAAACAAATTAATCCAAGCTGGGATCAAGGCCCGCATGATGGAATGCATAATGGCATAAATGATTTTAATAATACCCACTGAGGGTTTCTCAAAAATAAATAAATAAATAAAAATGCAATGGACTTCCTTCAGGAAATTGGCATGATATTTAGTAAGCATGAGCGAGCGAGCGAGGCGAGGTCTGATGATGCCACCAACGCCACTGTTGATTCGGTGCAATGCATGCTAATGATATGCTAATGCCTTTCCTGGATCACTCGTATTAGCCATGCTCTCTGTTTTCTAGCTTAATCCATGATGCGCCATGCTGTTCAGTCCCGGATCCTGATTAACACTGCCCCTAAACAAACTTTTATGCACAATATACTCTTCCTAAACAAAGTTTCCAGTCTTTTTCAAAGATCCCTTTCCAGGAAACTACACGTTTACTTTACCATAACTTCATTACGATGGGGATAAAAGACAGCGATCACTCCAGACACAACAGGTAAAAAGGGAAACAGTGAACTAACTGCCATCATATTACAATATTTGCAAATTGTATCAAAAGTTGTATGAAATATTGTTTAAGTATGCAAATGAGGCATTTGTTCAATTAATTATGAACTAACAAGTCTGGATCAATTGTCAGCTACTTAACATATACAACAGGGAAAAATAAGTATTGAACACGTCACCATTTTTCTCAGAAAATATATTTCTAAAGGTGCCGTTGACTTTTTTTGTGAGATGTTGATAACAAGCAAAGAAATCCATATATACAAAGAAAACAAATCTAAGTAGTTTACAAAGTAAGTTATTCGTAATATCATTAAATGAGACAGAGAAAATGTATTGAACACATGAAGAAAGGGAGATGTAGAAAGGCAGTGAAAGCCCAGACAGCAGCTGAAATCTCTCAGTAGTTATTCAGCAACCCTCTGCCATTTGTCATTGTAAATGAATATTCACTGCTTCAGTCCAACATCTACATTAACAGGATGATGAAGATGAAACCAGGCTGGACATTTCAGCAAGACAATGATCCAAAACCCAGCCAAGAAAACTCAACTCTCAAATGCTTTCACAGAAAGAAAACCAAGCCGTAGAATGGCCCAGCCCGTTACCTGAATTGAATCCAATGGAAAATACAAGGTTTATTTTAAATGTGTAACATAATCCCTATACAATTTTTCAATTTGTAGTGTGATAAAGTCAGTATTCATAGTAATTATATTTTTAGTAGCTTGCTTTAAATACAGCAAATACAAAACCTAAGCTATAGCTGCAAAATAACAAGGGTGATCTTATTCATATGACAGGCTATTTTCACTATGTATTAGTGGTCATGTTTATGAGAAGAAAATAGATGAAATGTCAAATTTCTGATTTTAAAAGTCATGATTATGAGTTTGAGTTTACAGGTCAAAATGATAGCATATTATATAAGAATTATTCATTTAATAGTAGAAAATAAGATAACAAATAATGACTATGAATAAAACTATGACCAAGTCATTATAATGACATAATAATACTTAATAATAAGTCTTAAATCGAAATAACAACATAAACATATCAGTAAAGAGATAAAGTTTAAATTATTAAAGTTTTTCTCTGTCACTTTGGTCCATTTCTCAGATCAGAATTGTAATTCTCAAAACTACCTGTTCAATCTTCACATCATTGTCAGTTGTGCACATCAAAGAAGCTGTTTCTCCTTCCTTTAAACAAGTTACAAATGCTTGCAATTCTCTCCTACATTCTCAATTGCTTATGTCATGTTGATCAAACTGTATTGTTTTGATTTCTGTCTGAATAGTCTGACTGGCTTTTGCATGTAATCCATGGTATTTTGCTATTTGTATGCATTGTTTTGAGAAATGCAATGAAATAATCTGAGTAATGTACCAAAGCGACTGAGAAAAACTGTAATGATGTTATGAATGCAATGTAGGGTGGCACTGTGGCTCAGTGGTTAGCACTGTCGCCTCACAGTAAGAAGGTCACTGGTTCAAGTCCCGGCTGGGCCAGTTGGCATTTCTGTGTGGAGTTTGCATGTTCTCCCTGTGTTCCGGGTTCCGCAGTCCATGAATGAATGAATGTAACGTAAATTGTTGAATAGCAAGGAAACAGGAAAAATTGTATTTACTTTAAAAACTAAAGTAAAACCACCAGTAGGTGCAAGCAAATAACAATCTTATAGAGTACGTCAGAAGGTCACTCAATCCCTCATTCTCAATCATTCACAATCTAAACAATACAGCTTTGCTTGGTGAAAGAGCAAACAGACAATAATTTGTCTAAAAAAATAAGTTGCTTATATTAAAGGCGCTGTCAGTTTTTGACTCTTCCAAACGCATAAAAATAGCATATGTTTGCAGTGGTTTTAGAAACATGCTAAATGAACTCTTGTTAATCTGAAAAACAATGCTAAAGTCGTGTGTTCTGTGTTGGAATGTTTGGCTTTGTTTTGGTCGGTGTATATGAGAAAATATTTCTTGAAGGCTCCCTCAGTGTATGCTGATGCTTTGTAATGCCATGTGTGATGCTGTTTTATATGTTGTTGTTGTTGTTTGCAATAATTATTAATATTAAGAAGATATATTTTTTTCATCAAGGTTTGCTACAAACATTCAAGAATTCCTAGCACCAACAACCACCAATGCAAGACAGCATCACTACGCTCCAAAAAAAGTCTAGGCTGGTTGTTTTAAACCAACAGAGCCAACTACGGACAAACACAACATTTGGTAATTTCTTTTAATTTAATTTAATTAAATTTTTAAACAACAGTTGGGTTTGTCCATATTTGACCAGGATAAAAAAGCCCTAACCTTAGCCCTAACCCCTAACCCTAAACCTAGCCCATAAAAAATACTGATCTGTTCTTCAATGACCAAAAAGATCAAAAATATAAAGAATTTTTCAGGACAACAAGATATTTACAGTGTACTATATGTTTTTTTTATTTGTCATGTGTTTTCTAAGACTTGTCAGTAAATTTCCAGGATTTCCAATGCTAGGCCATGTTTTTAGTTTTTTTGGTTCTGTTTGAAGCCCTTTATTTTCTCCCACTCCGAATTCCCAAAATAAAACTGGTTTGTGAAGGTCACTCGATTGTCTCCAACAGGCACTTTTGTGTGGCTCGTGCCCCGAGTGGCAGATTTGATGGATTAGTCAACTCTTCACAAAAGGTATGAAGACAGTGACACCCAATCCTTGTCACAAAGCGCTCAATATCAGCAAACTGTGCAGGCAGTGTGTTTACAAGGACACAAGACACTCGAGAACACAAAGAAGAGCTTGCTGTCCATTTCTGACACACACATCACATCCACAAACCTCCCAACCTTTCACAATCTGCTGTGGCCAGCCCGAGTTCACCTGTCACACACACACACACATCCAGCTGAAACGCATGTGTATTTACAGCGGATCATTAAAGGACTCTATATACACTCTTTTATATATGAGCTGCTGTAAATATACAGGGACACATGAAAAGACTGAGAGCATGAGAATGATTGAAATACTGCATGACTCACCTTCATGCTGAGTGTGCTGTTCAATACCTTCTGCATCCGCTGCACACTGAATATGATGGCAAAAAATACATCTGAAAACAAACAAGAAAAATGGAAAATTTTATCTGGCTGTTTCATTGTACGCAAAGACGTTTGAAGTGTTTATTCAACAGGATTTACA
>NC_079448.1:38834377-38839377 GCF_903798145.1 Danio aesculapii
TACATTCTCACCTAAAAAGCTTCAAAAGTACATTATGTTGTCCAACAGCTGCAACATTTGTCAAACTGTAGTGAGTTGTTTAGTCACTCTTTAGTCCTAGTATGAGCAGAGTAATACACAAGGGTGAAGCGGCTGTATGAGTGCTGATATTGCTTTAATATCTCACAGCTATCAGCCAATCAGATTCGAGAGCCAGACAGAACTTTTCTCTTTAACCATTTATTTATTCAATGGCCCTAAAATAGCATTGCTAGCAACTATAACTATAAAATAAGTTGTATTACAAAAAACTAAACAGAAATAAAAAATATATAATTTGGAAATGTTAAGAAAAAAATAACATGCCAAGATTACTAATAACAAAAAAAAAAATTCAGTAAATGTTAAAATAGTGCTTCAATAATACTACAATGGCACATTAATTTATACAATGAATTAAAATATAATCACATTACATAGGCTAGTCTGTCAAATAGTTATATAAGTAAAAGGCCTGTTAAGGGCAATGTAATTCAGTCATTCTAGTCAGAAGTCAATATAGAATGGCTGATGAAATTCAACAGAGCGGCTCCATCTGAACCCTCTGACATGATCTCACATACGCTCAGTTTATGTACAAAAGCCCAGCTCGTAATGTTATGAAGTCAAAGTTCTCTTTCAAATTCATGGCTTTTAGTTGGATTTCTCCAAAGATAAGAAAAAGACAAAGTACAGCGTGTCCGGCGGTGAACATGGCCAGAAGGGAGGCGGGATGGAGATACAGCCGATTGGTCAGTTGACACGAGGGAGACACTATAAAAACTGTGGAAAACCTGGACAACAACAGTCTTGATTGTCATATATTCACATTTCAGCCATGAGCGGATGTCCGTATTTTCAGAGGAAATTCTTGTATGTATTTCAAGCTATTTTTTTCAACATTCTTTGCATGATTATGAGTAAATAAAAGCCACATTTCTCCCCAAAATGCATCTTCTTTGCATATTTGATATAAGTTGTAAGGCAAACCTGTTGTGTGTTCTTGTGGTTTGATGTTGATGCTTTTGATGAAAACACAGGTCACTTAGTAAGCAGCATCTGAAAGAAGACGAGAATGATGAAGCTCAGACTGGAATTAACAAAGCCAGCAAAGGAGGTCTGATATATGGAGACTATCTGCAGGTAAAACACACTTTTACTGTACTGTACACACAATATCTACTTATTATACTAAAATCTCCATACTAAACAACTTTTCAAAATATGGGTAAAATATAAGTTAAAATATGTTTTGTTGATTATTTTGAATAACAAACATGTTTTCCTTATGTTACTTATTGTAAATACACTCAAAAAATTGCTGTTTGTTCAAACTACTTATTAAAAATGAGCTAAAACAACACAATTCTTGTTTTTTTGCGGGACAATTTAGGCGTTATTTTTTAAATCCACTTAAATTTGTAAAAACGAATAAGTTAACTTATATCCTTCATGTTGACCCAGCACAAATCAATTGTGTGGAAGCCAGCATTTTTTACAGTGTACAGTATATAATGAAATAAGTCGTCCACTGCGTCCCAAATGGCACACTATACACTTACACACTCAACAGCATAGTATATGTATTTAATGTTGTCCCAAATGGAACACTAGCATTTTTTACTAACCGGAAATTCAAACTATTTCCCAGATGACATTTGACGGTTGCCAAATTAATGAAATAAATGACCAAACTACCAAATAACATCTTTCATCAGTATAACCACATTCACTATCAGGAAGTGGCATTATCTCTCATGTAGGAGAATTTTGCTTGCATAATCAAAAATAAATAATCCAACATCAGTGATCGATAGCGCCACCCTTTCCGCTATGTGTGCAAAGCTGCGGCTGTTGAGTGCGTGAAGTGTCCAACATTCCACTCTCATTTTTAACTCGGTTAAACTCGGTTGAATAAGTACATCATCCTGGTATTTAAAGTGCACTTATTGTATTTAGAATAAAACAAACATATCAGGGTGAACGCACAACATACACTGTTTATACTACAAAATGGCATAGAACGTGTGCAAGTAATTAGGGTACACCAACTTAATTATATTATATTGACCTTTTTATTGACAGATGTGACCCTGAACTTATAAATGTTGCAGGGTTATATTTTGGCCAATAGCCAAAAGAAACATTGCATGAGTCAAAATGATTGATTTTTCTTTTATGCCAAAATTCTAAGAACATTACGCACATCATGTTCCATAAAGACATTTACTCTTTTTTTTTTTTACTGTAAATATTTAAAAACAAAATGTTTGCTTAGTAATATGCATTGCTGAGTTCTTCATTTAGACAAATTTAAAAGGGATTTTAGAACGATCAGATTCCAGATATTTAAATAGTAGTACCTAAGCACAATCATTTCCTATCCCAATAAACCATACATCAACAAAAAGCTTATTTATTATTAATCTTAAAAAATGCATAGTGGCAAAATATCAAATGATCGAAATGACGATACTTTACTTTATTGTCCACAAGTGTGAATTTTTCTTTGGCTTCACCATGTAACCATATCAGCGTTCATCGCACATACTGTATAACAGAAAAACAGGCAACACAAATACATTCAAGACCCAGTATTTAAAATTCTGGCAGTCAGCACAAAGGACATTTGATACATATTTTTCTTTATTAGAGGTTGCCTAAAACATCTTTTTGATCAGGGTTTCTGTGGGGCCTTAAAAACATCTTAAAATGCAAAAACTGAATTTTAGGCCTCAAAAAGTCTTAAATCTTTTTTAAAACAGGTCTTCATTTTCCTTTGTTTATGTATAGCTACCCTCTAAATACTCATTAAATGAATAGCCATTCAATCACCAACAATCCATCTCAACAAAACCTTTAACTTGTATTTAAAAGTGTCATTTTTAACTCTATCTACCATAAAAGTTGAATTATTTTCCTTAAAAGACATTTGTTTAAAAGTTCTCCATGTATTTACTGCTGAGGACACTGACCTGGACAGACTGTTGTGCATACTGTACATTTAGTTTATTATAGTTTTTAAAACTTTTAAAACATTTGTCTATTTTTTTTTTTTAAGAAAATATATGTTGAACAAAAGTGTGTTTACAACTAGAGCATGCTGGTTTTGACACAATATTTTAAATATTTTGATAAGAAATATCTAAAAAAAATTATTATTAAATTAAGTTTTATTAAATTATTATTGTATTATTAAATGTATTAAATTATAATAATTTTTTGATAGGGCAAATAAAACTATTTTCCATTTAGGCCATTAGAAAGACTCCTTAGGGTTTAGCCCCAAGAGATTCCAAAATTTCCAAAATTCCAAAATTTCATCCATAATGGTCTTAAAAATATCTTTAAAAGTCTTAAATTTAACTTGAGGAAACCTGCAGAAACCTGTTTGATGGCAAAAGTTGAAACTTTATATTTAATGGATGGGAACAATTTTCAATAATTTCTTAAAGTCATGATTATTTTTCTAAATATGTCTGACAACATTTGTGTTCATATTTAACTATTGCTAAACTGAATTTGTTTTTAATGAGTGTCTTCTGTAAATCGTGGTAACAGTGAATTGTTATTCATTACTATTCTAGTAAAAAAATAAACAATTAATAATAAACAGGACATTCTGATGTGTGTGGGAAAAATAAGTACAATTATATTTATGATGCATAAAAAACTTATTTTTTGTCCACACATTAATGATGTTTTCATATAGGTCTACTTTAATTAGCATGAAACATAGCTTCTCCTAAAATAGTTAATGATTAATTGGTGAGCAGTTCTTGAAACTTATTATAATGATCTATATGTCCAGAACACCACAAGACTCTTCTTCGGTTTTCAAATTAATTAACATTAGAGACTGCGAGTACTAAAAGCATCAGATTTAACAGCAAACACTGAATCTGTTAACCTTCTATTATAAACACATACACAGAGTTTGATTATTTCAGAATTGTTTTCTCTGTCACGCTTTACATAAAGGCAAACTGTTCTCTCGTCCCCAGCTGGATAAAATAGTGACATCTCAGGTGCTTCAAAGCAAGCTGAAGGGAAACAAGATCCATGACGAACATCTGTTCATCGTCACACATCAAGGTGAGCTTTGCAAACACTAAACAGCCTTTGGGCAAATCAGTCTTAGCCGCTCTCCTATGAACGCTCCCAAAAAATGCTCTTTTTCACTGTTTATAGCACTCAATGTTGACAGGTAAAAACAGGCGAGACTAACTCAAAAACTCAACTGCATAAACACAGCAGTTTCATTTGAGAAATCAAAGGTGTCTGACCTAGTCAGAGTTTATGAAGTTATATAAATACATTTATATTTTAAAAACTACTATGACAGAATGTCTTCGCTGACAGCTGAAGTCAAAATTATTTGCCCTCCTGTGATTATTATTATTTTTTTAAAGATTATTTTTCAAATGCTGTTTAACAGAGCAAGGAAATTTTCACAGTATGTCTGATAATATTTTTTCTTCTGAAGAAAGTAGAATTTGTTTTATTTTGGCTAGAATAAAAGCAGTTTAGAATTTTTTTATAACCATTTTAAGGCCAATATTATTAGCCCCTTAAGCAGCATTTTTTTCCGAATGTCTACAGAACAAACCACTGTTATACAATGACTTGCTTAATTACTCTAACATGCCTAATTAAGCTAATTATCCTAGTTACGACTTTAAATGGCACTTTAAACTGAATACTAGTATTTTGAAAAATATCTAGTAAAATATTATTTACTGTCATCATGGCAAAGATTTAAAAAAAATCAGTTATTAGAAATGAGTTATTAAAACTATTATGTTTAGAAATGTGTTGAAAAAATCTTATTTCTGTTGAATAATTCTCACATCAACTGTATGTTATGTTGCAATATAATGTGCAATACAAAACCATAACTTTCCACAGCTCATTATTCAGTTGAGACGTGCCAAAAAGTAGTGGTGTTTTTGGTCAGCTTGTTTTATGATGAAATGCAAAAA
>NC_079448.1:38844377-38881877 GCF_903798145.1 Danio aesculapii
TCAGTGCAGCGGCAGCAGTAATGTGGTCCATGTGTTGGTCCATTGTGGAACAGAAGGAGCTGAGTCGAAAGGCAAAGCTCTTGATTAACCGGTCAATCTACGTTCCTACTCTCACCTATGGTCATGAGCTTTAGGTCATGACCGAAAGGACAAGATCTCGGATACAATCGGCTGAAATTTGATTTCTTCGCACCCTTATAGATGAGAAATGAGGGTGAGGAGCTCTGTCACCCGGGAGGAGCTCAGAGTAGAGCCGCTGCTCCTCCAGATCGAGAGAAGTCAGCTGAGGTGACTCGGGCATCTGTTTCGGATACCTCCTGGATGCCTACCTAGGGAGGTGTTCCAGGCATGTCCCACCGGGAGGAGACCTCGGCAAAGACCTAGGACACGCTGAAGGAACTATGTCTCTCGGCTGGCCTGGGAACACCTCGGGATCCCTCCGGAGGAGCTGAAGAAAGTGTCAGGGGAGAGGGAAGTCTAGGGTTCTCTCTTGAGACCCCCATGTCCCAGCCCAGGATAAGAAGAAAAAAAATGAATGCATGAAAGATATTTGGAAAAATTAAAATTGCTTAAATTAAAAATGGAAAAATAAAAACGTACAGTACATTTAGCAAAATCTTACAAAAAAAATTGAGTTTTTTTTGGCAATTTTTTTTTTTACGCAGTTTCAAATGACAACAGTTTTTTATGCATCTACAGGTCACATATTATAAAGATAATAGTACTACAATGTTCTTTGCACTCTAAAGAGTTTCAAATATATTCTATGTCAAAAATATATGATACTTCATCAAATGGCCAATTTTATTTCATCATTATAATTCAATGTACATTAGTCAACATTTGAAGTGAAACATAAATGCTTTTCAAAACTTCTACAACAAATATGGGAATTGTTCAATCGTATTAGAACAACTTTGATGAAAGGTGATGATCCACTTTAAATGTTGACTACAGTATTTTGTGTATTTTCTAAATACAAAATACAATATTTGTATTTTCATCCACTGTATTTCATGTTTTAAAAAATAAAACTATGAATAATTCTATATTTAAAATTGTGTGTAGTTAGTTTGATATTTCAATGTTATTCATATTCAGAGAGAGACATGTTTTAAACAAAGTCAGATTAACATTTTTAATAAGCAATCAATATTTTTCAGCAATGGCTAGAGAGAACACCGGGCTTGGAGGAAGATGGCTTCAATTTTTGGGGGAAGCTGGAAAAAAATATCTTTGAGGGGCTCAGGAGAGAGAAAGAACATATTGAGGTTTGTGGAGGATCTTTGGATAATTCTGAACATGTATTTCTCAATGTACTGTATGTTGTAAGTGACGATTCCTGCTGCTTCATAATAGAAAAAAACAGCCTCAGAGAGGAAGGAGGAGATGCTGGCCGAGCTCATTAAGCAGAGGGACATTTTCTTATCGCTCTTTGATGAGAAAAGGCATGATCACCTAGTAAGCACAGGTCAGCAAAGCTCTCTAGAGAGACAAAAATGTCAAGTGACGTTTCCACTGAAGATCTGCTTGTGTTTGTGCAGGTCAGAGGAGGCTGTCTTATAAAGCACTGCAGGGAGCTCTGATGATCTACTTCTACAGGTAAAGCTTATCTGGAAGTTGATGCATTAATCTTGCAGCCAGGTTTTGAAAAGTATATGCTGTATATTGTATATGCAACCATACTTTGGGGCTGGTAGGATTTTTGCATGTTTTTTGAAAGTTTTTATGCTCAACTTTTTACTCAAAATACTGTTTAAAAAACTAATATTGTGAAGTGTTCTTTTGAAAATAATAATTACATTTTTTAATGCATTTTCATGCTGTTATTTATTCCTTTGAATGAAAGCCGAATTTTAGCTAAATTATTCCAGTCTTCATGGTCATGTGATTATTTTCTCAAGTACCATTTTAGGATGTTTTATTTTAATAACATTTTATAATTTTCAATGTTGCAAGTCTTAAATCTTTTGTGAAAATATTCATATTTTTTTCAGGATTAGAAAGTTCAACTGAAATATTCATCTTTTGTATCATTATAAATGTCTTTGCTATTAACCTTGAACAATTTAATGCATCATTTCTGAATAAGATAATTAGTATCTTTACAAAATCTTACAAAACCTAAACATTTTGTGTTAAAAACTAAAAATATAAACTAAAATATATATCAATACAATTAAACACATTTTACAATTAACATTATATGTTAAAATCACATATAGAATTTAATAAATTTTACATACAGTAAAGAATATATTTATCAAGCACATACATGTTTGTGTGTGCAAGGAATATTCAATTTTTATAACTTGTGTTTATTTTGTTAAAATAATATTTTGACATATTACATTTAAAGAATTTGACGTAAAATATAAGGCAAAATAATGAATTAGGTAATCAAAAAAGTGTTTTGAAAAAAACCAAAAAAATAATAATAATAAATCAATAAATGTATGTATATATATATATATATATATATATATATACACACACACACAGTACACACAGTATATATACCTGACAATGGTCTTGTCATCAGTCCTAGTTGTAATAATAACTTGACTTCTAGTTGATCATTTTGAAAAGTGGCAGAAGGTAGATTTATCTGTTGAACTGCATCCCAATCATCACAAATACTACAGAAGACCTATTGGAACCTGCATGGACCCAAGCTTCTCACATGACTCAGGTTTGGTGAAGGAAAAATCATGATTTGGGGTTATATTTAGTATAGGGGTGTGTGAGAGATCTGCAGAGTGGATGGCAACATCAGCAGGATAGTACTCCACATTAACGTTCCTGAAAGCAAAGAAGGTCAAGATGCTTCAGTATTGGCCAGCTCAGTCACCAGATATGAACATTATAGAGCATGTCTGGGGTAAGATGGAGGAGGCATTGAAGATGGATCCAAATAATCTTGATGAACTTTGGGAGTCCTGCAAGAACACTTTCTTTGTCATTCCAGATGACTTTAATAATAAGTTATTTGAGTCATTGCAGAGATGTATGGATGCAGTCGTCCAAGCTCATACACAATATTAATACACAATACACAATATTAATTATTTTTCCACTGCAACATGACTTTATATTCTATACTGTACATTATTGCTGTTACGTGACAAGACTCTTGTCTAAGCAGAGTAAGACCTTACTGTCCTAATTAAATAATTAATTAAGGCATGATCATATTTTATTTTGGTAAATTAAGAGTAATGTAGAGGCTTTTGCCTTTCATATAAGCCATTTCTGACACCAAATGATCAACTAGACGTCAAGTTATTACTTGTTGTTCCTAAAAATTTGATAGGCAACAAACTCTGTCTCATGCTACTTCTTGATATACATAATATATCACAGTGTTTAGATAATACTCTAAGGTACTTTAAAGAATACCATGTATGTCTACTTAAAGAAATGTTTTGTTCCCCATCTGCTTTCAGGGAGGAGCCTCGATTTCAGGTTCCTTTCCAGCTGCTGACGTCTCTAATGGACATTGACACCCTCATGACCAAATGGAGATGTATGTGACCCCACCAAAAACATCAAGCATCAAACCTGCAAATAAAACTGACCTAAAAACACCCCATAGGGCAAAAGCCTCTTAGAAATGTCAACACTGAGAACAATACATTTTATCAATAACGAAATTCATCTTTTTCCTCCTGCATAATTTATCCCTCAATCTTCCCCTAGACAACCATGTGTGTATGGTGCACCGGATGATTGGCAGTAAAGACGGCACAGGTGGCTCATCAGGCTATCAGTACCTGCGCTCCACTGTCAGGTAGGCCAAATAATCTGGGACAAATCCAGTCTTCCATCTCTGCATCTGTCCGAGCCATCCATGTGAAACGCAATGCTGGAAAATGACAACTGGCAACCATTTGCAAACACAAACCATTAAAAAACAAGTGCAGAATGTATTGGTAAACCAGAGCATGTTACTTCTTTCCAGTGATCGCTACAAGGTGTTTGTGGATCTGTTTAACCTGGCGACGTTCCTGATTCCGCGAGACTGGGTGCCCAAACTGGACCCGAGTGAACACACCTTCCTGTACATGGCTGAATGCTGCGACAGCTCCTACTGCAGCAGCAGCGACGACTCTGACTGAACAGATGGAGGAATGAGGAGAAGATGGACAGTGTTTGCAGAGAGAGTAGAATACAAAAACAGCTTTAAAACTCACAAGTCTACCCATTTTTTTTAAATGGAAGAACAAGAGGAAATAAAGCGATGCTGGTTTTACAGATGTTCCAAAATGTCTATATCAGTCAGACTGTTGATGCACTTTTGTATATACTGTCAATATAATGTAATATTCTGACATATACTGTATGTAAGAACAGAGTAATAATTGTAAATTGTAAATAAAGAGTATACATATATACAAGTATAAAAATACATTAGTTTATTTGAACAAAGTAACTTTCGGTACTGTTGGTATTCTTAAAAATGCTAAAATGTGCAAACAGAATAAAAGGTAAAGTTCATAGTTAGAAATCTTATGTTTATATCAAATACAATACAAATCAAATACAAATCAAATACAAATGTTTATAAAACAGATTCTGAATATCTGGTACACACTGTTCTGTAGTAATAAGCACTTTTCAAACTAAGGCTTTAATTAGCATTCACATTTTCTTTTCACATGTTTTCTCAGTTGAGCTGTGTCTCTTGCATTACCGGTAAAAGGTTTGGAAACATTACGTTTTATTAAAGTTTTTAGAAGAAGTTTCATTTGCCCACCTGCATTTATTTGATCAAAAACACGATAAAATAAATATGTATATTTAAAAAGAATTCAATTAAAAATATATGTTTCTATGTGAATAGATTTTAAAAGGTCATTTATTATCCCAGTCTTCAGAATCACGTAATAGTGTTCTTATATGTTGATTTGCTGTTGTAATCAATAATAATGGCCCATTACTAAAATGGGTTTATTTTTGCTCTATCTAATAGTGGAATGTGATACATTTTACTTTTCAAGAATCTTTGATGATGAGAAAGTTAATTAAAATGTAATATTTTGTAGCATTGCAAATGTATTTACTCACTTTTGATCAATAAAAGTATTTTTATTGCTATTGTTTGCTATTTTAAAACACTTTTGATCACAAAAGTATGTAGGAGCATTATTGTTTTCAACATTAACAATAATAGCCACTAAAAAAAAAAAAACAGAGGGCGACACGGTGGCTCAGTGGTTAGCACTGTCACCTTATGGCAAGAAGGTTGCTGGTTCGAGTGCCGGCTGGGCCAGTTGGCATTTCTGTGTGAAGTTTGCATGTTCTCCCTGTATTCGCATGGGTTTCCTCTGGGTGCTCCAGTTTCCAGTCTAATGATGTGATATAGGTGAATTGGATGAACTAAATTGTCTGTAGTGTATGCGAGTGTGTATGGGTGTTTCCCAGGACACAATATTTTGTGGCTAGTGGCTGGAAGGGCATCCGCTGCATAAAATATATGCCGGAATACTTGGCGGTTCGTTCCGCTGTGGTGACCCCTGATAAATAAGGGACTAAATCGAAGTAAAAGAATGAATATATTTACACAGTCAAAAGTTACATTAAATATAACTAATTCATTAATTCACTTTTCTTCGGCTTATTCCCTTTATTCATCAGGAGTCGCCACAGCGGAATGAACCGAAAACTTATCCAGCACGTTTTACGCAGCGGATCCCCTTTCAGCTACAACCCAGCACTGGGAAACACACATACAGACTCGCATTCACACTCATACACTTCGCCCAATTTAGCTCGTTCAATTCACCTATACTGCATGTCTCTGGACCGAGGGGGAAACCGAACCACCCAGAGAAAACCCACACCAACACAAGGAAAACATGCAAACACCACTCAGAAAAGCTGGGGTTCGAACCAGCGATCTTCTTGCTGTGAGGCGACAGTGCTAACCACTTAGCCACCGTGCCACCCCTAAATAGAAATATTTAACAATATTACTGGTTCAACCAGTTTTTGATCAAATAATTATGCTCTTTGTGAGCAGAAAAGACTACTTCATAATGAAATCAGAATCAGAAATCGTAATGTTTTCAAACTATGGATCGGTAGTTTATAACAATACAACATAACAATATAAAGCATGTTGTGCATTTCATACTTAGTGACAGTGTTTTCTGAAAATGAAAACATTCTCAGGGACAAACTTACTGAAATCCGGCTCTGACTGATTATTTTGGGCTACACTGGCTGGGATTAGGAATATGATCTAAACTTGCTTTGCAGTTGAGAGGCAAAAGGATTTGTAAACCCGTGAGAATTTGTACAAGTCTCATCATCTACATTGGAGGATTTCCATCCTGAGGGTGATATTTTAAAGCCCCGGTCTGCCACGGATTATTGACAATTACACAGAAACAGCAGAAACACTGTCCGCAACTCCTGCGAAAAGAGAAAGAGTGACTGGTGATTCTCATCTGACATCGCATGAAGTCACTGGAAGTAATTGACAAACAAGATCACAATCTCTCAAAAACATCATGAATTTAAACATGATCAACCAGGCATTTATTATTTGATTTTTGCATCGCAGGCAGTTTTGAGTGTTTGCCAACTGTCCAAGCTCTTGATGAATATTTATGAAACCACACAATGTCTCACAGCAGCAGAATGCATGGGTTCACTTGACTGTCGACAAGGTAAAAAAAGCACTAAAAGTGGGCCACAACTACGTAAACTTACCACATATATCATCCCCTATTTTAATGTAAGCATATCCATCGTCACCCCATGAGGTCCCCCATGAATTGCGTACAATCCAATACGGCACTTCCCCTGTGAAAAATATGAAAACATATCAGCTGTAATACACCTGAGATGAGAAATGATTAATAACTAGTCATGTTCACACACAACTATTGGCAAAACAAATACGCTTTACTTAGCATCCAAGGTAAGAAATATCAATATTATATCTAATAAATAACTACAGTATGACTATATATGCGTGTGTGTGTGTGTGTGTGTGTGTGTGTGTGTGTGTGTGTGCGTGTGTATGAACATTTATTACACAACTCTCTGGAATACTTGATTCTGCTTGGTCAATCACTACATTTCAAGCTATATTATTCCCTGACAACAACCGATTAAATTAATACTATATAGAAAATGGTTTTGTCAAAAGGTTCACTAGTATAACATGAGTATGTTTCAAGTAAATTAATATATAATTATATAAATATCTAATATAAAATTTCAAATCTTTAAAGTATATTTTGTATAGTTTTTATTTCAGTTTTAGACATTTTTTTTTTACATCTCTACAATATTCATTATGAAATATATATATATATATATATATATATATATATATATATATATATATATATATATATATATATATATATATATATATATACAAAATAAAATTGGTAAAAATGAGTTCCTGTGTACTCATTTATGTCGAGAACTAATATATATATATATATATATATATATATATATATATATATATATATATATATATATATATATATATATATATATATATATATATATATATATATATATATATATATATATATATATATATATATATATATGAGGGTTGGGTTGATATACAATGCCATTGTCCATCACCGATAGACATCACGATGCTGAGTACTAAAAGACTTGTATTGTAAATAAATCATATGAACATTTTAATATTACTTTTATTATAATCACAATAATATTAGCAAAATAAATTTTAAAACTAAAATATAAATGTACAGACATTTACACAAGTAAATACACAGATTCAGCAATGGGCTAAAATCTGCGTAAATCTGCAGATTTCTGCATGTGCAGATTTTGTGTGGGCCTAGTTATTGGTATAACAAAGATCATGCGAGTCAGGTAGTTGAAACATTAGGCTACAATAGTTTATTCATTATGACTTAATTAATTAGTCATAAATAATTATTTCACCGCACCTACGAGGACAATGCCATCGCGATGTTTTACATTAGACATCGTACATATATATATATATATATATATATATATATATATATATATATATATATATATATATATATATATATATATATATATAGTTAACTATGATAACATAGTTCCAAACTAATCCAAAACATTCTCAGTATTATAAAAACTTATGACAAAGTGATTACCTGCAATAACACTCATTTATTGTCTCAGTATTGTGTAATCTAACATCATGACACCAAGCATCAATTTTCTTAATGTTAGAGTGACAGTGCTTAATTCAAAGTACAACATAAACAGCAGAAAACAAATCGAGGAGAGGATAAACGCAGCGGACAGCTTGCTGATTACACCGCAGACACATCAAGCAGTTTTCTGGGATGTTGGCGCTCTGCCCGTGTTTACCAACTCAATTTTGCGCCCCTGACAGGACGTAATCCGTGAAGGCCAGCGCTCTGAACCTCTCTATGCTCTGAGGCACAAGTAAAGAGTGTTAAAGCAGCCGTGTCTGCGTGTGTGTACCTGTGGTATCATAGCCGGTGATCAGTACGGCATGGTTAGCCTTGTGGCTGGAGCAATGGTGCTGAATGATGCCACCCAGATAATCCTGCCAGCTGATGGCATCCACTATGACAACAAGAGGCCCGAAATCCACCAGTGTACTCATCATCACCTCCTCCTGTCCACTGGAACAACACAGCAGTCCTATTGGACTTGATATATACGTTGCAACCCAGGCTCATTCTGAAAACGTACCACTACATTATATATACTTCTGGAGACAGACAAATACATCCAAGGAGGTATGTTTTATTTTTGAGGTTTTTGTTTTCACGAATCCACCAGAGGCCAACAGGTTTAAAAAGCAATCCAGGAAAAGAAAAGCCCTCACCTTTTACCACATTCTCACCCTGCTATTTACTTTATATTATATTATATTATATTATATTATATTATATTATATTATATTATATTATATTATATTATATTATATTATATTATATTATATTATATTATATTATATTATATTATATTATGGCTTTTGTTTCCGTCTTCCCGCTTTCTTGAACCATTCTTCGCCGGACTCGAACCCCATTATCATGGTCAACTCATCTCTGCATCTCAAGTCCGCCGAATTACATGGAAAGATAACAGGAGAAACTGGTAACAGCAGGAAAGCCATCCATACGGAGGTAAGTGGTCAGCTGGTAAGCGAGAATAGGAATGGCATCATGCACCCCAGAGCGTTCGTTTTAAAGATGTAATGCAGCCAAATATACTTTTAGCTACATAATTTGCGATCTCCAGAAATATAAGTATATGGGGCATGTTTTTCAGAATGAGCCTATGTTGATACAATGCCTACTGAACTACTACTTAGTACAGATGCTAGATTGCAAATTAAAAGTAATTATGATCAGTCTGTCTGTGCAATCTAAAAATGAAAAAAAAAAAAAAAAAGACTAAATTAAAGCTAATAAAATCAAGCACTAACAAAACTTTTTCAGAAACTCGTAACCATTGAATTCCATATTATTTTTTCTTAATATTATTATAAATTTACTATGAAAGTCAATGGTTTCCAAAATTCTTCAAAATATCTTCTTTTGTGATCAATAGAAGAAAGAAACCGGTTCCGAACAACGCAAGGTTGAGCAAATGATGGCAGAAATGAAATTTTTGACTTAACTATCCCTTTAAGTACATTGATAAAAATAACACCGTCAGCAGTTATGTCATAGGTTGACAGGTTAATCTAGGTTAACAAAAACATTATAAATAATTCTGATAAATGGCAGCTGTTTTGTTTGCTTACAGGGTTCATACACATTTTACAACAAACATTCCATGACTTTTCAAGGACTTTCAAGTCAATTTTCATGAACTAATGTTTCATGCAATGTCTACATATAGGTGGTAAATTATGAGAAACGTTTAAATTTATTACAGCATATGATAAAACATGCAATAATTTAAATTTATTTTTAAATCTATGTAAAATAGATGATGCTTACACAGCACTAATAATGTGAGAGCATGTTTTTGGCCAAGAAATGAAAAAAGTAAAAACGACTAACCTCCATTCCAATATACAGATATTTGTCAAACTAATTTTAGATAATCTTAATAGATATTTAAACTAGTAATAGTAGGTAAAACTACTTCTATTATAATGCCGTGATCACACAGCATTTTTCTTCCTACAGACTTCCATTCATAGGCATGTGAATGCGGTAGACCAGAAATGAAAGCACGCGACAAGTTTCGCATTTCACTGTATTCGAAAGTTAAAGCTTGGTGAATCGCGTCACGCGATTGCGTAAGACCAATAGAAGATCATTTACATGAAGAAATTTAAAATATGGAGCAATCGCTCACTTTTATTAATGTCTAATCATATTGTTTAACCCCGGCCCTTTTCACACCACCGAACGACAGAATTTCGCAAGCATAAGCTCTAGTGTGACTGCAGCTTAAATCGCTTTGGACAAAAATGTCTGCTAAATGACTAATGTAAATGTAATTTCCATGACTTCTCCAAAACCTTGTGGGTTTTCCTGTTTTTCCAATATTTTTCCAGGCCTGGAAAATGCCATGTCAAAATGCCATGACTTTTTCAGGTTTTTCATGACTGTATGAACCCTGTGTTTAAAACAAATGATCACCTAGAAATGATAAGGATCTGCTAAGTATTATTATATTAATATATTACTAAGTTCTATTATTAAGTATCACACAGACCCACACACATGCAATTAACAATGTTATGGCATGATATTTAAGCCAGGACTTTTTTTATATGATAATGAAAATAAGTTGCCACAGAATAAGAATTCTTGTGAACACTCAATTTTGACAATATTAGATTTGGTGTCGGGTGACGCAGTGGCGCAGTGGGTAGCACGTTCGCCTCACAGCAAGAAGGTCGCTGGTTCGAGCCTCATGCCTTGTGTGAAGTTTGCATGTTCTCCCCGTGTTCTTGTGGGTTTCCTCCAGGTGCTCTTGTTTTCACCACAAGTCCAAAGACGTGGTACAGGTGAATTTGGTAGGCTAAATTGTCCGTAGTGAATGAGTGTGTGTGGATGTTTTTCCAGTGATGGCTTGCAGCTGGAAGAGCATCCACTGTGTAAAAACATGTGCTGGATAAGTTGGCGGTTCATTCCACTGTAGCGACCCCGGATTAATAAAGGGACTAAGCTGAAAAGTAAATGAATGAATGAATGGATTTGGTGTCAATTTGCCAAGTTAACAGATGTCTATGTGTCCATTTTGAAAAAGTGACTCAACAATGCTGTCCGGTTATTATTCCGGTTTTCAGTGTCATATATGTTAGACTTTTCATTTATTTTACCCATTGTTAATATTGATGTTGCTGCTGCTGTTAATCACGTTACCTGAAACTGACATTTAAAGGAATACATCAAACCAAAAAAATTTAAATTTACTCACTATTTACTAACACTCGGTTGGTTCCAAACCTTTATAAGTTTCCTTATTCTTTTGAACACAAAAGACGATATTTTGAAAAAAGATGGAAACCTGTAACCACTCACTTCCACCATAGGGAAAACAAATACAATGGTTGTCAATGGTTACATGTTTCTAAATATCTTCTTTTGTGTTAAACAGAAGAAAGAAACACAAGTAGGTGTTAAACAAGTGGAGGGTGTCAATAATGACAGAATTATCTAATCCCTTTAACATAAAAAACTATCCATTTCTCAAAACCCATTTCTAAAAAAAAATGACTGAAATGACAGAAATTAGAGATAAAAGTGATATTACAATATTGACAAAAGATTGTAAATAAAACAGCATATTCAGATCAGTGTTTTTGCTATCACGGTGTCAAAAACAGAAGTAAAACTTTCAATAAATATTGCCTCTGCACACTGGTTATAGGGCACATGCTAAATGAATCAATATTGGTCAATCTTTAATTCTGACATAATCACAGCAAGTACACCATGTAAGACACAGACTGACATCTGACACAAATATAAGCCCACGAAACACAGGTCAGTTGGTTTGGCATTCGACCAGTAGTACGTGAGATTTGTGAGCATAAGTGTAACTGGCCGTTCAGCACCTGACCCTGAGTCGCAAACACAACTGACAAGAACAAATGAGTAAGCATAAAATTCTGGCCCCCGTCCCAACAAACCCCAACCTTGAATTTGAATAGTACACCAGCTCTACGCCGCACTTAATGCAAAAACACAGCTGACTGCCGATGTAAAGCGCCATCTGCATATGTTACATCCATTACCTGAAGTCATAAGCGGAGTAATTCCTCACTGCCACTCCAGCGTGAGCCTGAGGAAAGAACTGGCAGACTCCATCCGCGCCTTTGAACGGATACTCCGCCTCACTCACTAACTTCAGCTTGCTCTGAAATGAAAAAGACATAAAGCAGAATATTAGGATGCGCCAATTACAAAATATCTGAGCAGATAAACACCTTTAATCAGCATCTCATGTGGCTCATACTGACAGCTTTACTTTACTGGAGTGTTAATACTTTAAGAACCAACGCAACAAGATAATTAGTTAAAATCTGTATTACAATCTTAATTAAAAATCTTGTTTTACAAAAAAAAGCCCAGATGTCCTTTAAAAGCTTAGGATGTGATCAGACGTGATCAAACTTAATTACTGCTTTTTAACGTGCACTAAAATTATGTTATGTTTGGTAAATTTAGGGAACAGGACACAAATGATAATATTGTAATAATTAATTAGCTAAAACTTATCATAGTGGTGGTGGGTTACACTACTTTTTAAAGTTTTTGAAAGACGGTGCCTACTAAACACAGATGTATACTTTTTAAATATTTATTAAAGAGTACTGTAATAAAAGTCATATCTGAATGCTGAATTTTCAGCATTTTTAATACAGTCTTCAGTTTCATGTGATCCTTTAGAAATTATTTTAATAGAGCTGTTTTATCATACTCAATACTTTTGGGGTTCTGTTATATTTCTGCTCTGTGCAGTGCTCAAAACATTTTTTTGCTACTTGTTCAAAGTACTTATTTAAAATGCATTGAATCAACACAATTCTTGAGGTTTCTATGGGACAAAAATTTTTTAATGTTTAATCTGCTTAAGTTAACTTAATCGATTTGCATTGGGATAACATGAATGAATTGTGTGGAACCCAGTATTTTTTATAGTCTAACTGTGTTGCCACCAAAAGTGGCAAGAGCATCAAAGTAGCCGGAAGTCATTCATTTTCAATGGGAGCCGGTGGCGATAAACTGCAAGGTGTGGCGCATCTTCGCTGGTGTGGGCGTTGAGGAGAGTTGAAATCAAGTAAATTTTATGGTAATGAGCTGTGACGTGGTTTGACATCAAGCAATTGGAATGGTTAAGTCCATCGCTTGAGAGAGTTCCAGAGAACACAGTCCTGTGAACTTTGGGACAGTTGGGGAACAGTTGTTCCCAAGGGTTTGAATATTGCCATTGGCGAATTTCCAATTATTTTAAAGGTTACTGACGAGTGATGTGCATTAATGTTACATATACATATATATACAATTGAATTCAGAATTATTTGCCCCTGAATTATTAGCCCCCTGTTTATTTTTTCCCCCCAATTTCTGTTTAACGGAGAGAAGATTTTTTTCAACACATTTCTAATCATAATAGTTTTAACAACTCATTTCTAATAACTGATTTATTTTATCTTTGTCATGATGACAGTACATAATATTTTACTAGATATTTTTCAAGACACTTCTATACAGCTTAAAGTGACATTTAAAGGCTTGACTAGGTTAATTAAGTTAACTAGGCAAGTTAGGGTAATTAGGCAAATTATTGTTTAATGATGGTTTGTTCTGTAAACTATTGAAAAAAATATAGCTTAAAGGGGCTAATAATTTTGGCCTTAAAACGTTTTTTAAAAAATTGAAAACTGCTTTTATTCTAGCAAAAAAAAATTCTACAGAAGAAAAAAAATATCAGTCATACTGTGAAAATTTCCTTGCTCTGTTAAACATATTTTGGGAAATATTTACAAAAGAAAAAAAAATTCAAAGGGGGGCTAATAATTCTGACTTCAACTGTATATATATTTTCTCATGCTAATTATAAAAACAATACAAAACAGCATTGCTGCTTGGATAAGTGGAGCAAAGCCACAACCCACACAACAACTTGATTTTCCATAATTAACATTCAATGAATTTTATAAAGATTGTGCAACATTTTCAAGCTATAAAGCATGTTTTTATACGGGAATGCAATCGATTTGATGATATGCTGCAATAGTCCCTTTAAAAATTAGATCAACGTAGCAAATTTTTACGCTCTCGCCGCCAGAGCTGTGAAGGCGGCAGACAGTGTTGTCGCCAGGGTGGCCACTCTCGTCGCCTTTGGTTTGAACGCACAATAATAAAACATACAACATATCAAAGTCTCTTTGGTGTTACCCTGTTTTAAAAAACAAAAAGTAAACTGGAAATTGATTGTGTATGATGTCATTAACATGGTCACACAGGTCACGGTATGTTCTTCAAAACATTTGGGATAATGTCACTACATAAATCAGCAAAACAAATAACCTGGTTTATTAATGACTTTCAATGAAAAAATGTACATATATTGCCTTTCATATTATTATTGTTATTATTATTGTAAATATTGAAAGTTGTGCAGCTTAATGTTATCGCTTCACAAACATCAAGGTCTGAGTCACTAATTAAAATGGCTTATTTGACCATTCTTCAAAACATTTGGGATAATGCAAGTAGAGATGTTATCAATAAAAATATATAACCCTGATCTAGTGTTTTATAGACATTTGAATGAAAAAACATACATATTGTGCATTTAATATTATTATTCATTCATTTTCCTTCAGCTTAGTCTCTATTTCAGAGGTCGCCACAGCGTAATGAACTGCCAACTCTTCCAGCATATGTTTAACACAGCGGATATCCTTTCAGCTGCAACCCAGTATTAGGAAACACTCATACTGTATACACTCAGTTACACGCACACTCATACACTATGGACAATTCCGTTTACCCAATTCCCCTCTAGCACATGTCTTTGGACTGTGGGGGAAACCGGAGCACCTGGAGGAAACCCACGCCAACACGGGGAGAACATGCAAACTCCACACAGAAATGCCCACTGGCCCAGCGGGGACTCGACCCAGCGACCTTCTTGCTGTGAGGTGACAGTGCTAACCACTGAGCCACCGTGGCACCAAATATTATTATTCTTATTATCAAAACTGTGCTGCTTAATGTATTCTCTTCACAAAAATAGGAAGAAAAATAATTGCAATTTAAAGGCCAAAATGAGGGTGATCCTGTATAGTGTTCCAGTGTCATTCAGCATACCTGAACACCCACCAGGTGTGTCCAAACAATTTAAACAAACTGTTATGACTCCATGATCAATAGCTATCCATTTATAATATGAATAAATTAAATTCACCAAATGATATCATCATAATAATAAAAAAGACAATACATATGACAGCACCTGTGTGAGCCAGTAGAGAGCCTCAACCGGAGATCCACCATTACAGCCCTGGTTTTCATAGGAACAGTCTATAACCTGCTGAACACTGAGCTGCTGTAGTTTCCCACCATCTTTAGCAGACACTGATTCAGTTGCCTCTACGATACTGAAGGCCCAGCATCCTCCACACTAAAAGAAAATGCAAGACGGAGAATATCTCTTAGACCATTCTTACATGAGTGAAAGTTGAATGAACAAGAAAATAGCCTAATCTTAACATCTCCATCTTACCGATCCCTGATTATGGACTGGTCCGACAACTCCATGGTCCCTCCAATCAAATCTGGGCGGAATATTTGCTTTAACTTTAATTTCAGACTTGGACTGGTCAAACTTTGGAGCTGCCTCAGCCCTAGCTGTGAGATATTGTTCTGAGAAACAAATCAAACATGTCAGATGGTACTTTACATGTATGTCCATCTGCAAGCATCTGCAGTCTACATTTTATACTCACCTTTAAATTGCTTTTGAGACAAGTAAGAGAATTGGTTTACTCCATATTGGGCAGAGTGGTTTGATTTTCCAAGAGCTGAGTTCAGAAAGGCCTGTCTCTGTAGTGAACTCTGCATCGAGATAAAACAACATGTGACCAGAGGCATCTCGCATAACAGGTGAAACATGAAACTTTTCCTCAAGTGATTAACAGCCCATGACAAAAAACTATTGGCATTACTAGTATTGTCTTATTTAAGTCACTTTAACATAATAAAAGTTCAATGGACATATAAGGTTAATTTGATTCAGCCTAAAAAATTAAGGCAACCAGGATTTGAACAAGCAGCATAAAATGATTTTTGAGTTTAGTTCATAATAAAAAATAAGTTTTGTTATATTTACTGTAGGACATTTACAAAAATATCTTCATGGAACATGATCTTTACTTAATATCCTAATGATTTTTTTGTCATTAAAAATGATACTTTTTACTAATACATTTTTATTACCATAAATCAGGGGTGTCAAACTAAGTTCCTGGAGGGCCGCAGCCAGCTCAGTTTAGTTCCGACCCTGCTTCACCACACTTACCTGTAGGTTTTAAACCAGAGGCATCTCGCGTAACAGGTGAAACATGACACTTTTCCTCATGTGATTAACAGCACATGACAAAAAAAACTATTGCCCTTACTGGTATTGTCTAATTGATTTATTTTAAATGTGTAACATAAACCCTACACAATTTTTCAATTTGTAGTGAGATAAGGTGTTAATAGTAATTATAGTTTTAGCAGGTGGTAATTATTATAGCTTTAAATACTCCAAATACAAAACCTAAGTGAAGCCACTAAATTGCAATGGTGATCTTATTCATATAAAGGCTATTTTCACTATGTATTAGTGGTCATATTTATGAGAAGAAAATAGATGAAATGTCAAATTTCTGATTTTAAAAGTCATGGTTATGACACTCTAAGTAAAAACTATTTATATGATAAGAATAAATAAATAAATAGATATTTTTATCTAATATTAAGATTAATAAAAAGTTTAAATTATAAATGTGACAAGTTTCAGTTTAAAAGTCAAAATGATAACATATTTGATAGAAATTCATAATTTAATAGTAGAAAATAAGACAGAAAGTGTAAAACACAGGTTGATAACAAAAAATAATGACTATGAATAAAACTATGAAATTCTCAAAACTACCTGTTCAATCTTCACATCATTGTCAGTTGTGCACATCAAAGAAGCTGTTTCTCATTCCTTTAAACAAGTTACAAATGCTTGCAATTCTCTGCTGTTTCCTACATTCTCAATTGCTTATGTCATGTTGATCCAAATGTATTAATTTGGTCTCTGTCTAAATAGTCTCACCCCCCACAACATTTAATCCTTTGTTCATGGCATAAGTTTTAACATGCAAAATGACTGAACAAATTATCATATTTTATCAATATGCATTTTTCTATACATTTCCATTAGACCTTTTATTTTAAATCGGTCTACAATTGGGAAATTTCTCCCTGGTGAATTCCGACTTTTTCAAATGAAGGTGCATCTCAAAGGGGATTCCCATGTTCACATTTCTACTTTTGTTTTATTTTTTCTTTGTGCTATGCAGCACTGTCTTTTCCTTTCTGTGCCACAATGACATGATCTGTCAATAAATTACAGTCCAAAGAAATAAAATTAACCATGTTTTACATCAGACAGCCCTCCAGAGTACAGTTATATTGACAACATGACCAAGTCATTTGACTGTCTTATCCTTACCCTGACAGAAGGACAGTTTTTATTCTGATAGCGCTGACACCTTCATTGATACAGAAATTTTGTTTTGAGAGGTGAACTAAGGATTTTGACTGGCTTTTGCATGTAATCCATGCTGTTTTGTTATTTGTACGCGTTGTTTTGAGAAATGTACTTACTGTTTTGAAAAAAATTCAATTGTGATCTGAGTAATGTACCAAAGCGACTGAGAAAAACTAAGTCAAACTGGCGACAAAAAAACAAACACTAAACTGTAAGCCTACAATTTCATAATACTGAGATTACACATTTGAAGTAAAGCTAACTAAATTTAATGTAGAAATTATGACGTAAAAAGTCAACCTTAACGTTAGATAGCCTAAACAAAAAAATATTTTATTGCTGGTAGGCCTGTGTAAAAAAAGGACTATTTTTTTTTATAGTTTGACATACGTTCATCATAACGACTAAAATGCTATTTAGTTCACTCACACACACTCTGACCGAAGTGATTTTGTTTGAATGAGTTTTATTTTATTGCTGTAGTTTGAGAATTTTATGTGTGTGTGTGTGTGTGTGTGTGTGTTAGTGTACTGTATATACTGTACCTGGTAGTTAATCCGCCTCTGATTGAGTTGATTGTTTACATCTTGTAGAAATGTATCTGAGTGCAGATGTCGGTCTTCCTCCGTCAGAGATTTTCTAATGACTTCGAGGCTGGTGATTCCTGTGAGCAGGTCTTGGTAAATTATCAAAACAATAAATGTTAAAGTAAGCGCCATTTAAACGAAGTCATTAAGTAAACGTACAGCAATCCTTTAACAAACTTCAGCGACTTTCATTTCTGCTGTCGATTATTTCCCGGATCATCAACATCTGTGTTTCTCCTGCAGCAGACCAGCCTGCGCAGCGCTCTACTGCCATCTAGCGGCATCTGAAGTCATTACCTGAGCGCGCCCTTATATTAAAAACAAAAAGCACCGAGGGAATCACAAAGAGGTTACCTTTATCTTTCAGTAAAACCTATTTGATCAAAAGTACACACATAGAACAATGTAGGTTACTATGTAAGTATATTAATTAAAAACTTCCACAGTTTTGTAATATAAAAATAAATTCAAAGTGGTTCTAAAAAAATGGGTTCCACACAATTCCTTCATGTTGTCCATACACAGATGAAGTTGACTTAATTGTTTTTACAAATTTAAGTGGATTAAACATAAAACAGGTTAGTTGCCCCCCAAAAACTAAAAAAATCAGAGGTGTCAAACTAAGTTTCTGGAGGGCCACAGCCAGCTCAGTTTAGTTCAGACCCTGCTTCACCACACTTGCCTGTAGGTTTTAAACAAGCCTGAAGGACTTAGTTAGTTTGATCAGGCGTGATTAATTAGGTTACATAATGAGTTTGATGCCTGTGCCATAAATGGGACACTCTACACTCTCAAAAATAAAGGTACGAGAGTTGTCACTGGAGTGGTACCTTTTCATAGAGTACACATCTATAACGAACGGGTCCTTATTAATACCTCAAGGGTACATTTTAATACCTAAAAAGTACAAAAGTGTACATCTTGAAATTATTAGGTACTACCTTTGTGGTACCAATATGGTACCTTTAAGTACAAATATGTGTGTTTTGAAAAGGTACCACCCCAGTGACAGTTCTCATACCTTTATTTCTGAGAGTGTTCCAGAAACGTACATAATCAGTCCCTGAAATGAAAACATAAATACAGTAGTATTTAATCCCCAAAAAATTCTAAAATGGACTGATGGTTGATATCTGTGAGTTGTTCTGTAAAGGAATATGTCTTCATTTGGTTCTCAGATTGTTTTTTAATTAAAACACTTTACAAATGTACAAACCCTGTCATTGTCCTTATCCTCAGCCCAATTGAAAATACAGCTTTAATAGTTTTGTTGTGCTAAAAACTGTTATTTAGAAGAAAATAAACTTCAGAAATCACAATTTTAAGTTGTTATCATTCACATCAATTGATTCAAAACATGAAATTATAAATAAATTCTACAAATAAATAGTATTTTACAATTGTTAACATGTTTTCTGTCCTGTCACATTTGCATTATATTTAACAAAAAATGCGTGCAATACACCTTTAAGGCAATGAGGAAGTGACATCATTTGATGGAGAAGAAGCTGACAGTGATCAAAAATGTGTTCTATCATTGAACTGTAATATTTTATGCTTGTTTTGAATTTTTTTTGGAGGACAACAAGCTTAAAGGTCAGGCTCTGTCACATTTTTTATAAGTGAAAATGTACGTTTCTGATAGAATGTCCCTAATAGTCCTGTGGAATTTGGTTTTGTTATCCAGGGTCACTAACAGTATATAATGTATAAATAATACTAAAAAAGAAATGAGCCATGTTGTATTCAATTCAAACCTCACCCAAAGAATGACAGCAGCACAGGCAATTCTGACAAGTTTAATGCTGAGGCAGTATGTAACATAGGTAGCCCATTATCATGACCCACATAAAGCAGAGCCTTTACTCACTGAGTTTACTCAGAGCAGAGCTTCTGCCCAGTCCTGAACGTAACTATATGACAAAAAAACAAACCCGATGCAGAATCAGCAGCCCAGTAATGGTCACAATGTCACGACCCCCCCCCCCCCCCACTAAAAAAAAAAAGAAAGAAAAAAAAAAAAGAGAACGCAAAACAGACAGACACTCTTGTGCACGGACAAGATCCAGGAAAGACAAACTGTGCTAAGAGGCCACTTGAGAAAGAGAGATATATGAATTATTATATGCAAATACTGTATATATTCATATATATTTATGTATATTAGGTCCCCTTGCTTGGAACTGATTAGTATTCGCCATAGGTATTCCATAGGATTTTCTTTAAATACATGTTTCAAACATTTTCATTCTATGTACAGAGAAATACTGTATATTTCTACGAGGAAGTAACGGTGATTTGTCGAGGAGTTTTCCAGTGCTATCAGACCAGCACTAAACGTGAAGCTGCAGCATGTTGAGCACATGAAGGACGAGTTCGTTCGCATCTGAGTCGCCGTTTAGAGCTACAAAAAGCAGAGATACAAAGCAGACAGTCTTCAATAAAGGCTCAGTTTTCCCATCCAGCTTTTATGACCGTCCAAGAGAGAGTTTTCCCCATCTGGAACAATATAAGCACTGGAACGCAAATTACATACATGAGACGACGGTTGAGACTACATTTGTGGAGAACCAAGAGAACCAACTATGAGGTACTTTCCACATCTGATGTCTTTGAAAATGTCTTTCAGAGAGAGAAAAACAAGTGTAAAAGGAGACTGATGATGTGCAATAGTCCAGTCACATCCGCTTGAGGCGATGAAGGTTCTACAGCGGTAGAGTTTATTCGCCAGAGTCAGTGTGTGTTCACTGTCAATTCTCCATTTTACACTCAGAAAGGTTGTTCCCCAAAGTCTGGGTTTTGGGAAGAGGATGATGGAGGAATGGGCTTGAGGTGTCAAGGTGCGTGTCCTCAGGATTTGTTGTCATCGTACATGTCCAGAGATGCCTGGATGTCTGGAAGCTCCATCTCACAGACGACGCTGCGCGGAGACACAGAGTTACGGTTGAAGAAATGACCAGCTGAAAACAGATAAACAGCACGTTATTGCAGATCAAAAGACTTTTTTTGTGTATGAAATGAGAAAGATGAAAGGAAGGAATGGCAATAAAATATTTAATATCCTGCTACTGCTGGAAAATGAAAAAAAAAAAACTTGCATAAAAGCTGTGCTCAAAGCTGACATTTCATCTCAGCACAAAATCAATGTCGGTCTGTTTTGTGTAATCAACACTTATTATGTCCTTCACACCAGACCAATTAATTACCATCAACCTTCTCAGTGGAAATCAGAATGTGTTTGTGTAGGTGTTTTGTGAATAAACAGATCCTTGATGTAAGTGGATTTCATGGGCATATACTTTGTCTACGTTTTTCTATTTTATTTATATTACACTAATAATAAATTTACTGTAAATAGAACTACTTTAACCACTTTAAGTGCTAGAACCTATAAAGAACTTGTAATGGTTCTCCAATGGTTCTTTGGGCTGGTAACGTTCCTGGGGGACCACCAGCTCTGCACATTTCGCATGTCTCCTTCACCAAACACACCTGATGCAGATCAGCTCATTAGCAGAGACTGAAAGGGCTGTAATGGGTGTGACAGGCAAAGGAGACATCCAAAACATGCAGTTTTAGTGGTCCTCCAGGAACGTGGTTGAGAAAAACAGTGCTCCTGTATGACTCACTAACGCCCCATTCACACGGGGTTTCAGCGTCAATGTTTTACAGAGGGCGTGTATAAAGTTGGGGCTGACGCAATCATCATAGCAGCGTCAGCCAATGAAATTAGTCAGCAATAGGCCACTGTCTGAGCTGGTGTATTTGCATAAAGCGATTAGATTGGCTGACGCTTCCGTCGGCGCTTGAAAAGTTGAGCAAGTCCCAACTTTTGCAGCGAGCAACGTCTCTGAAGTGGTGCCGACGGATCCACAATGCAGTTCGGCAATGCCTGACGTCACCCACTCAAAGTGAATGGGAAGCGTTAAAGCTGACGCCCCGTGTGAATGGGGCGAAAAGTGGTTCTTTGGCTTGCAATCAAAGGGGAACCACTTTAAGTGCTATTTAGCGCCGTTGTTGTTGTTTTTTTTTTTTAAATAGAGTTTAGTGCTACATACTGTAGCACCTTAATCACCACAAAGAACCAATGGAGCACCATTACATGTTATAGCAGTGGTCTCAAACTCCTGGAGGGCCACAGCTCTGCAGATTTTAGCTCCAAACACTTCCAACTCAAACCCGCTAAAGGGTCTCTAGTAGTCTTGAACACCTTGATTAGTTGGATCAGCTGTGTTTGCATAGGGTTGGAGCAAAACTGTGCAGAGCTGCGGCCCTCCAGGAATCGAGTTTGAGACCCCTGTGTTATAGGTTCTACACAACATTTAATTGGTCCCAATTATTATGAGCCAAATAACTGCTGAAGAATCTTTATTATCTTTGTATACACATAGATTACTGTAAGTCTTTATTTATAAGCTGTATAAACTGTAGGCTGTCAAAATAGATGTGTATAATCAGATACATTGAATTATGTATCAATAAATAGCTTGCATCGGCTCATATATTTCTATATATAATATATTTATATATATATATATATATATATATATATATATATAGACAGCATATTAAATACAATCGTCATGTTTGGCATTTTGTACGAAAAATATGATGAAGTTATTTTGAATAAGAAATGGTTTTAGCACAGCATATAGCAGTGAGAAAGCAGACAGCCCTTGAGATTCAGCAGATTTAGAATGAATCCCAAACATCCTCAGCTCCAACATTTTATAGGCCTACAGTTTTCGTTTATCTTCCTGCTAAATTTCTAAACTAAGTTTCACTTGAAATGTAAATGAATGTGAAGGTCTTCAGTTCCCACATCTTCAGAAAAACAACCAAATGTTACGGTGATAAGATGAAAGAGAATCTCCAGCAGTTATTTTATGTGACCCTTGTTTGACCCGTATGGTCAGCAGATGGTTCTTGATAACTTTCCACCCACCCATGCTTTAAGCGACGAATCATCACTCAAGAGATACCATTTGCATATTATTAAGATTGAAAATGAAGCTCTTTGTTGGAAAAAGAGCATAGTTTTATGCATAATTTAAAGTGGAAGTTAGGTTGAGGGACGCAGATAATAAGTTTTTTACTGTTTCAAATAATGTTTCTAAAAATAAAATGTCAAAATATAAATGAAATGTTTCCACTGTCACAGAATTGTATGTCAAAATATGAATGATTATGAAAATTAAACACACTTCGTACTTATTAAAATAGGTGATTGATAATATGTCTTGACAAACATGAATATGTCTTGATAATATGGCTGATAAATAAGTAAAACTTTATGTCAAAATATAAATAAATATGAACATTAAACAACACACTTATTAAGACCCGTACTTATTAAAGTGCTGATAAATGGGTAAAACCAAGTGGTTTGAAGAAAATTTGTATAAAGTTAAAAATGACAATTATTTAATCAACAAAACTGTGATCCTTTATGTATTTGCAAATAAAATGCAACCTGTGTGTAAATAAATACACAAAAATCAAAAACAACAAAAATGTAATGTAAAGTAATTGAAATGTGTTGGACATTTTAATCCCCAAAAGCAGGGTAAACTTGCTTACAAATGACTTTTATTACATTATAATAAGTGATAATGTGTACAGGTTAAATCACTTTTCTGACTTTGAAACTAGTTAATTTAATTGGTAAAGGCCTAATAATGTATATTACATTATACAAGTATTCCCACAGCTCGTTTGGATGCTTTTTTTAGGTTTCCATCTAAACTCTGCAGAAAAAAAGTGATTATGGACTGAATCTGAATAGTCAAATGACCTTGAGTTACACAATCCTTATCCCAACAGTAGGCTGATACAAAACACAATCTGTCCTCATAGAAAGATACAGTATTTTTAGTCCCCTTGGCTTGACTTACAGTAAAGCACTGTAATGTGCCTCAGTAAATCAATATCATATGTCCAGTACACGTGATATGATAAAATAGGTTTGCAATATAAACATTAGATTCAGAAGTTTTAAAACTGTATAAAGGAGTACAACTAGCACTAGTAACTATAAGCATATTCTACTATTCAGCACAACAAAGCCTTTTGCACAAAATATTTTTAATAAACACAAAAATATCAAATTTCACATTTGGTTTACAAAGGACTTTATAAAAAGTATACAAATTTAAGACATCATTAGAGGAAAAATATTAGTCTATGCTAAAAACAAAATAGTGCTTGTTAAATATTGCAAATGCGTAAAACAGAAATATAGTTCATCAGCAAATCATCCAGTGAAAAGCTATGAACATGTTTACATCTACAGAAGAAGTGAAAGTTCGCTCTATTAGGACTACTAATGAGAACATGTGTAAGTGAACTTGAAGTGCAAGCAGCTTTCCGGGATGCATTTCTGTTTTTAGAAATTGGGGCTCCAGAAAACATCTTCATTCCAACATTGGCCTACAAGACATAAACACACACATGCAAATATTTAGCAAGAACTGCTGAAATCATGGAAATCTCATTATTCAAAATCTTTATTTAAAGTGCCACTATTATGCTATTTTAAAATTTCCTAATTTTGTTTATAGGACAAACCTTATAATGGGCTTACAAGAATTCAAGGTCAAAAAACTAATTCATTTTCTCATAACGCCCTGCATCATCAGCTCTTTTCTCAAAGTATCTGAAACAGTTTGTCTGAGGATTATACAAATGTGTCTCAAACTTTTAAGCTTGTGCAGAAAGTAACATTTAAACACTATATTGATGACTAGGCCCACATGAAATCTGCATCTGCAAAAATCCACAGATTTCTGCAGATTTTTGGCCCATCATTGTTTCTATTTATTAACTGGTGTAAATTTATATTTATTCATTTTTTTTTAATATAATTTCAGTACAATTGTATTGACTAATATGAAAATGTTTATTTGATTTATTTACAATAAAGTTTGTGAAGTAATATTATCTTTCTTTTAGCAGATACAGTTGAAGTCAGAATTATTAGCCCCCTTTGATTTTTTTTTCTTTTTTAAATGTTTCCCAAAATATGTTTAACAGAGCAAGGAAAATTTCACAGTATGTGTGATAATATTTTTTCTTCTGGAGAAAGTCTTTTTTGTTTTATTTTGGCTAGAATAAAAGCAGTTTTAAATTTTTTAAAAACTATTTTAAGCTCAAAATGATTAGCCCCTTTAAGCTACATATTTTTTTCCGATAGTCTACAGAACAAATCAATTGTTATACATTAACTTGTCTAATTACCCGGACCTGCCTAGTTAGCCTAATTAACCTAGTTAAGCCTTTAAATGTCACTTTAAGCTGTATAGAAGTGTCTTGAAACATATCTAGTAAAATAGTATTTACTGTCATCATGGCAAAGATAAAATAAATCAGTTATTAGAGATGAGTTATTAAAAATATTATGTTTAGAAATGTGTTGAAAAAATCTTCTCTCCGTTTTTGGGGCAAATTGGGGGAAAAATAAACAGGGGGGCTAATAATTCAGGGGGGCTAATAATTCTGACTTCAACTGTATATTATATAAGATACTTGCTTTGTTTACCAAAGAAGTGGATCTTATTGGATTTGCATTAAATAAAAGTTTTAAAAAGTATTATTATTTATTTCATAAATCATTTCGCATAAATCTGCAGATTTATTTTACAAAATCTGCAGATTTTTTTTTACAAAATTCTGCACAGAAATAGCAAAAAATGTGCACAGATTCTATCTGGTTCTACTGATGACTTTTTTCAGGATGATCCAGAAAATAATAATTTTAAAACATTGTTTATACATTGTTTAACACATTTTGTACATTCACATACAGCTGAATTATATACATTAAAATATACATAAAATGGGGCAAATTAATACAGTTAGATAATATATACAAATTAATGTCAATGATTAAAATTATATAGTGTTTACAGCTGCCACTATGGCACTTACTATGCATTTACTATGTATGGAAGCTTGTTTCCATAATTGATAAACAATAAACTAAAAGTCTGAGTTTATTTCTTATAATTCTCACTTTTCCCTCTACACCTGAGAGTTTGTACCTAACAGTTATGAGTATCTCACAATTCTGATGTCACTTCTTATAATATTATAATATATATTTTATGTTATATAAAATATGTTATGTTACATAATTTTTTTTAATAAATATTTCCCAAATTATGTTTAACAGAGCAAGGGAATTTTCACAGTATGTCTGATAATAGTATTTTCTTCTGGAGAAAGTCTTATTTGTTTTATTTCGGCTAGAATAAAACCATTTTTAATGTTTTAAAAACCATTTTAAGGTCAAATTTATTACCTCCTTTAAGCAATTTTTTTTCCAACTGTCTACAGAACAAACCATCGTCATCCTGCCTAGTTAACCTAATTAACCTAGTTAAGCCTTTAAATGTCACTTTAAGCTGTATAGAAGGGTCTTGAAAAATATCTAGTCAAATATTATTTACTGTTATCATGGCAAAGATAAAATAAATCAGTTATTAGAAATGAGTTACTAAAACTATTATGTTTAGAAATATGTTGAAAAAAAAATCTTCTCTCCGTTAAACAGAAATTTGGGGGAAAATAATTTAGGGGGGCTAATCATTCTGACTTCATCTGTAAGTGACACTAGGTTATACTGCAGAGAGGACAAATAGATTATAAGTTGCAATGGTCTGTAAGTCACATTTTGCATTAAAACAAATTGTCTACCACTAGCCCTAAACGTTCATTATTAACCTTATAAAATGTATTTTAATTACTCCTTAACAAAATCTTTATTTGATAGCAAACATACACTTGCAATTCTAAAAAGAAAAGATAGACTTGCAATAGAATTCAAGAAATGTTACATAAAGGCACCTTTTTTTATTCCATGTGTAAGATAGACTTGCAACAGTGGGAATTCAAGAAAAGGCACCATTTGTTTATTTCATTTAAGAAACCAGATTCCATACTGATGTGACAAATCTCAATGAACAGTAAGTGCTAAATGAAGTATGTTATGTATTTCAGAACATCCAATACTCACTCATAGTTGGTGGTGCTGGCTGTGGCTCTGATGATCATGTAACAAAGTGTGAGAGCAGAAAGGACACCGAAGCTGGCGACAATAAACCACTCTTCTGTTAACAGAGTAAAAGGGGGAGGGGTCATTTAATGTTGAGGGCGGGGCCACCGAATCATCTCGACAGACAGCCCAAGAGAAGCGGAAACTGGAGATAGGCGGAGGTGCGAAGAAAAGAGGAAGACTTCTCTAATCCGTGGAGAAGGCGTGGAAACCAGAGGCAAGCCATGATCGCGAAAACAAAGACAAAACGCAGCACATTCACAGCACATGACACTTAGTGCTGGCGTTTACAAAGCAGTGAGGCTCTGGCATCTGTTAGGAAGATGCAGTAGAGCAGCCAAAATTTTGCAGTACAATTCTGTCAAAAAATACACATCACTGATTTACTGATTTATTTGTTTTTAAACATGGAGTACTACGATTCTACAAACAACAAGCATGAATAAAGTGCAGAGCTGTTCAACACCTGCTTGGGGTTATTTAACATAATTAATCACCATGATACAAGCCTACGGGATGGGTTAAAATTGCTGAATATATTATTTTACAGACACAGCACCAGGACAAATGCTTGGTAAATAATAAATTATCTTACAAAAGGGTAATTACCTTACATCTGTTTCTGCAACAAGGGTGTGTAGTTGCTTGAGTGTTGATTCATTCTACTTGTATGCGGTTTTCGGGTTCTTTGGTTTAGTTTCGTTGCACTCAACAAGTTTTGTTGTTATTGTTCTGTGTAAGCTGATTAAAATTGCAGGCACGGCCCGAACACTAAAATAACTTCAGACAGAAGGCGAGGGAGAGGGTGACCGTTATTTACAGCCAGCTTGAGCAGAGATGAGTCACTAGCTTGACGACAGTCTGGTTACACAGATGCTGACATCAAAAACTACACCTCATCTTATGACAGGTGAGAGGAGAATGAACAAATACATAAGATCAAATAAACATACAATGGAAAAGTACAGATCTGAAGGGCTGGATATAGTGTTACCAAATGAATCGGCTGGAATTTGGATACAAATAAATTATTAAATATTGATCAACCAGTATGAACTCATTGTTTTTTGCATGGTAAAGGAATGGACATTCCTGTTATTTCACAACCACAACAAGGACAGACAGAAGAGAGATAAAGACAAAAATAGAAGTGAGGTGTTGTACACTCCTGTTAAAAAAACAGGATATTTATCTGAGATGCTCATTAATAAGAAAAAAATAAGAACTGTAAGAAATCTAATCCACAACACAGAGATTTACATGGAAATCTGTTTTGGAGAGCATAAAAAGACTATAAAAATAAATTGTATTTATTTTCTTGGTATACTGTAGTAATTCATGGATGGATGGATGATAGATGGATAGATAATGGATGGATGGATGGACGGACAGACGCAGTAGGCAGAATTACGGATAGATGGATGGATGGATGAATGGATGGATGGATGGATGAATGGATGGATGGACGGACGCAGAAGGCAGAATTACGGATGGATGGATGGATGGATGGATGGATGGATGGATGGATCTTTTGTTTTAGACATTAAAAAGATTCACCCAAACATGAAAATTCATGCCATCATTTACTCACCCTTTTCTTGTTTCAAACACAAAAAAAGATATTTGAAAAATGCTGGGGACCTGTAACCATTGGCTTCCATATTTATTTGTTTATTTTTACTCTGGGAGTCAATGGTTACAGGTTTTCAGCATTTTTCAAAATATCTTTTAGTGTGAAAGCTTTCATAAAGGTTTGAGTCAGATTACATAGTCATTACATTTTCATTTTGGGGTGAACTATCCCACTAAGTCAAAATAACTATTCAAGTGACTGGTTATACTGCAGAGAGGACAGCTGGTTATGAGTTACACTGATCTGTAGGTCACATTTTGCATAAACATCTATAGAACAGAATGCGTCATCACTTGTATTACCTTGTACCTACCATGTTACCACTTGTGCCTGCCATCTTAATGATTTTTTGTTTAAATATATTTTAACTACTCTTATCTCTATTACATAATGTTGGTGTTTTTAGTTTATTTTGTTCATATACATTTTTATTAAGATCTACTTAACTATGTCTATTTTACTGCTTCTTAATTATGCTTGATTGATTGTATAATTTTTGCATTGTTTTTTAGGGTGACAATTTTAATATCTGTCCAGGAACAACCGATGAAAAATAGCCTTCTGGCTAATTCTGGTGCATTTGCAGCAATGCTAATAATGTACACTGTCCCTGCCAAATACACAAATAAATAAAGAAAGAAAGAATTGTCTACCACTAGCCTAAAAATTTCATTATGAGCATTATAGCATGTATTTTAATTACCGACTCCTTAACAAAATCTTTATATGCAACATTGAGAACACAAAACCATAAAAAAGCATAAGTAAAAAAACAGATTATTCAAAAAACACAACTTACACAACTTAAGCAAATTCTTTTATGCGTGAGAAGAGACACCACAGATTGCATTGTGACGCAGTCACTTGAGTAGTGTAATGCGAAAGATGTATTGCAGTAAAGGGCAGGACACACTGCGGTCGAGCACAGACACCTGCTCACGTCACTGAGCTCAGCTTCAGCAGCACACAGATGTCCTGAACTACAGGTGGAGCAGTGCAGTCAGTGTGCTAAAGTCAGGAAAGCTCACACTCCTCTGGGGAGGAAATGAAGGAGAAGGTGGAAATAAAGGCGACGGGAACAAACTTAAAGGGGAAGTGTGTTACTTTTTATAAATCTGTCACACATTAGATTAAAATTAAAATCACTTAACCAACAACTGAAGTCAAAATTATTAGCCCTCCTGTGAATATTTTTTCTTTTTTGTCAAATATTTCCCAAATGATGTTTAACAGAGCAGTGATCTTTTCACAGTATTTCCTATAATATTCTTTGTTCTGGAGAAAGTGTATTTGTTTTATTTCAGTTACAATAAAAGCAGATTTTAATTTTTTAAAAACTGTTTTAAGGTCAATGTTATTAGCCCCTTTAGCAATATTTATTTCAATTGTCTACAGAACAAACCATCATCATACAATAACTTGCCTAATTACTCTAACTTTCCTAATTAACCTAGTTAAGCCTTTAAATTACTAATTAAGCTGAATACTAATATCTTGACAAATATCTAGTAAAATATTATTCATTGTCATCCTGCCAAAGATAAAAGGAATCAGATCAAATCTTTAGAAATGAGTTATTAAAACTATTATATTTAGAAATGTGTTGAAAAAAAATCTTTTTTCTGTTAAACAGAAATTGGGGACAAAATAATAATTCAGGAGGGCTAGTAAATATGTCTTTAACTGTAAATAGTTTTATATTTATATTAGAGATTAGTGTAAAAAATAAGTGTATGAGGATCAGAAAATAAAACAATAAATACATGTATAAATAAAAAAAAACTGTAAGTCTTCAGTGATGCTGAAATTACACACTTCAACTTTAAGAATGTCCAGACAGATGTTGCCAGTTTGGGCGGATTTACTCCTGATCAGTTGATTACTGTAAGTCAAACTTACGAGTCAAAACTTTTGTAGGTTAACACATATAATCAAATAAACTTTCATCTAAGCAGTCATCATGACATTAAACACACACCTTCTGCACAGTCGACAGATGTTGATGTTGTCACTGACAAACCTTAATTTTTGATACCTGAACCTGATTGTTTTGATCAGGCTTTAAAAGTGTGCAATTTTTCCAATTTTTGGGAATCATCAACCCAATCTGCCAACACTGTTTTGATAAGACAGAATAGGACTCTTACTGGTGACAGCGATGTTGATCTCTCCAGAGCGAGGAATGAGCTCTTCGTCGGAGGGAAGCTGGGAGGAACTGGAGTGGCGCAGAGGCTCCAGACTGATGCTGGTCTCTGAGGACAGGTCAACTAGTGCCGTCCTCTGGCTGGAGGTCTGACTGCGGGACATCCGGTCCATGTCGAACGCCATGTTGTCCACACATGGCAGGTTGGGCTGCAAGTACATTATTGTGTTAGTAAAACTGAAATGATATGCATTTTATTAAAATAACTTAGGTTGCATTTTCAATTCAAACACCAATCAATATCTTACTCCAAAAGGACTATTATTTACCATTTGTTAATATTATTACAGCAAAATTTTACATCTGACTTTAACCACAAAAAGATTTTAAGACCAAGTATAAGAATTCATAACGAATAATTATGAGTAATAAACACCAATATGTTCTTTTAAAGTAAATATATAAGAGGCACATAATGAGAAGGCCTGTCACAACAATCAGTATATCGCACAACACATGGACATGACCTCAATCATTTTTGGTGATGCAATATATATCGCCTATACATAAAAACAGAATCTAGCAACATCTGTATCTCTATTGGCGATGTCAGTGTCAGTATGAGTAAAACACACTATAGTATTTACTTGGGTAGCACGATCGCCTCACAGCAAGAAGGTCGCTGGTTCGAGCCCCGAATGGGTCAGTTGACATTTCTGTGTGGAGTTTGCATGTTCTCCCCGTGTTCATGTGGGTTTCCTCTGGGTGCTCCAGTTTCCCCACCAGTTCAAAGACATGCGCTATAAGTGAATCGAATAAGCTAAATTGGCCGTAGTGTATGTGTGTGAATATGAGAGTGTATTGGTGTTTCCCAGTGTTGTGTTGCAGCTGGAAGGGCATTTGCTGCATAAGACATATGCTGGATAAGTTGGCGGTTCATTCCGCTGTGGCGACCCCTGATTAATAAAGACAACTAAAAATAGATCTGGTAGCAGATATTACAGCCTCTGTTACTTTTTACCTTGCACTGTTTGGTTACCATTTATTACTATTTATTTAGGATATGCGTTTTCATATTCTGATTCCAATGCCTAATTTGCCTAATTATTAAATTATTAAAAGGACTATTAAATATTCTTAAGAATAAAATATTATGTGTTCTTTGAAAGAGTGTAGTTGCATTGTCATTCTGGCATTATATAATGAGTCTTAAAATGACAATAATATTGTTAATCGCAATATATTTTGGTGCAACATATCATACAACAAATTATAGATATCATGTCAGGTCTAATCATTTGTATTGAGTTGTATTAGCAACATTTCAACGTTTTAAAATACAACTTTGCAGCTCCATTATTAACTCATCAGCAATCAGCATGTTGTCAGATCCTCTAGTTACAGTTACTTGTTAACTTTGGTTATTTGGTTTGGTTGTCTAGTCACAACAAAACAGAAACAAAATATATAACAAAAGTGTATATTTGTAAGTTTTCACACAGCTTTAGCATGGAAAGATTGCATGGCATTACCAATGTGACCACCAGAGGGAGCAACTGGATCATATATACTCTACACTGATGCAAAATATCATTACACTGCAAATTTTCTAACATCTAACTTGTTAAATTATTATGTTAGGACCAACAACACAGACTGAGTATTTTTGTACAATCTCAGAAGAAAACTGCAGGACTTGATGTTCTTTTCAAGAGGATACATCCTGATAAAATCATTAATACAACAAATCAAATAACAGTCTTGTAATGTCAAAACATGTTGCCCTCCGAGATCAATGAGACTGTTTTTGTACTAAATTTAACTGCGAACATTCATTAGTTGCACTTAGTTAGTTGGAGAAAACTGTTCCCAGAAGATAGCGTAGGCATACAGTAAATGACAAAACCTCCCTTTAGGGACACCTGGGATATCCTCAACGGTATAAAAAGAAAAATGAAGTATATAATGTGTGTATAATGACATGTATACAGGTATGACCTAGATGTACTCTATTAAAATGGTTTATGAGGACGTGTCTTGTGTCCTTATAATTCAAAATGCTTAAATGTCATTTTTAACAGGGTCTTTTCACATTCAAAATTAGCCACATGTTTCCTGTAGGAGTTGGATTTAGGAGCAGGGTTGGGATAGGCCAAATAATAAGTGGCTTTACTGTAAAAAATGCATTACATCTATAAGGAGAGTCCTCGTAAAACCCCAATACCAATGTGTGTATGTGTGTGTGTCCTCACCATAACCCCCAGCGCTTTAAGGATGTTGAGTTTACACATTGGACAGGTGCAGTGCTCATTTAGCCATGGATCCACACACATTTTATGAAAGACGTGCCTGAAAACAAAGAGAAAAATATTAGAAACCACCTCTGCATGTTGTAATAATCTGTTGACTCCATATATATTTAAAGTGTAAGGCATTTGATTGCAACAACAGCATGAATAATCCAAATCTAATCTCTCGAATTCTATATTACAACAACGCAAGACCCTGGAATGAAGCCTCGGATATCACCATAACTCTTTGCAGCAATGATGAATATTTGAAAGTGCTCTAAGAACACTGGTGCAGGAAGGACATTACATGTAGAAGCGCATTACACATTTATATTATAACCAGAGAGAGGAGAGAGAGAGACAGATTAAAAGCAAGAAGCTGCTGGACTTCAAAAGGAGCAACATGAGCTTTCACAGAGAGCTTTTGAGTGGCTTCTCCTCCTCCTGACATCCGGCTGCCGCACAATCAGAGCTGTGTTTACTGCAGGAAAGACCCAGAGCTCTTGACAGCGGAAACCCTCTTCTTGAGGGAGATTCTCTGCACAAGACTGCCATTGAGGCTCAGGCTAGAGACAAGGCAGCCATTGTGGATCTAAAGATGCTGGGGATTCTTTAATCGCTGCAGCATAGAATTAATATCTGGTCATATAGCTTATATCTGCTAGTCCTATTTTTTTCTTTCTAGAATAAATTCACTGCTTCGGAAAACCTTAAGAAACCACCTGAACTTTTCCGTTTTATAGTGTAAAAGTAAGATATTAAAGGGCACCTATTTGACCCCTTTATAAGATGAAAGATAAGCCTTTTGTGTCTCCAGAATGTGTCTGTAAAGTTTCAGCTCAAAATACCCTTCAGATAATTTATTATAGCCTCCAGAATCTGCTCAGTTTGGTGTCGGAATACATGTTTTTGTAGCTTGTGGCTTTAAATTCAGTGACAGAAACAGACTCAGATGTAGCTGAAATACAGCTGATTAGTCAAAATACAAAGTAAGTTAATTTTATGCATTTGTGGTGGAGTTTGTTCAAGCCTTTCTGCAATGATGAGTCTCACACAAATGCTGTTTGCAGTACACACGCACGCACGCACACGCACGCACACACACGCACACACATGCTCTGTTTTAAAAATGTTTTAAACTTAAAACTTATAAAAATCACAGAGAGTTGTAACAAATAATTGAATCCCAGTTTCTATGCAAAAATGTTCTGTGGGCAAGTGTATACAGTAGTGTTATTATAGAAATGTGATGCCTGTCAATCAATTAGGTAGGTAGAGAAAACCGCACTCCTACGTCACGTTGCGGTGGGCCTCAAAGTCACTGGGATTTGGGTCCCAGTATATTTTAACATCAGGACACTTTAAAAAGAGACTTGTTGGGTTTATATCACTCCAATATGACTGTGGACACATTATACGTACAAACAGTTCTGTCCAAACAGCTTACAAAAGATGATTTTCATCATAGGTGCCCATTAAAATCTTTTGTTCTAACAAAATTTCATGCAAATTTCAAATCAAAATATTGTCATTTAAAGCATTTCCTTAAAAACAAAAAGACTATTGGCCACAACACATTTGTTCTGACTGATTTTTTTATTTAACTATAAGATAGAAATGTTGAAATTTAAAAAGAAGAATGCTGTAAAAGCTATTAGTTGACTAAAGGTAAGTAAACCATTGTCTTAATATGGGCTGAAATGTAAATAATTTTGTGAATAATTATAATTTTTTTTTCACATAAAGAAACTAATTGCTTCTTACAGTGAAGAAGAAGAAAAACTAACATACATTGAGGCATTTATATTAAGTATCAGTCACAAATTTAACATTGGTAAAAATTGCATTATTTAAAATTATGAAATTAAAAAAATCATGAAAATGTAGAATTTATTTTTATAAATAATGTTTCAAGAGTTTATACATAGATAATGCTAGACAATGATAGCAGGTTTGGCATGCTGTCTCAGGAGAGAACCCTGAGCTCGGAGATTAATGAGCCCAAGATTCCCACCTGGTCAATGAGCGTTAGGAGGGATACGAGATCAGGTATTTCTCGAGAGCCCCCAGTTGGTTTTTTACCTATACTTTGGTTAATATGGTGGTTGTAATTGATTCGCTATGTATGCATTAAGTGTTTGTGACTGTTATTACAATTTGCTTATGTACATGTTTTTTAGACTGTGAGAGGAAACCGGAGTACCCGGGAAAAACCCACGTGAACATGGAGAGAACATGCAAACTCCGCGCACAGAGTACTGATTGGCTCAATTAGAACTTCAACCATTGGGCCTCTCGCTCCGAGGCAGCAGCGCCAGCCACTGAGCTGCCGTGTCGCCCGATCATAGAATTGAGGAGGAGGGAGGAGGAAGCAGGGAAGAATAGAGGGGGGGGGGGGGGGGTTTCCAAGATAGGGAATGAAGTTCAGGCTGGATCTTTATAGTAATTTTGGAATGATCTGGTAGGATGGCTAATGATAAGCGATAAGGATCAGCTGTAGTCGATCATATCACGTGCTCCTCTCGAAATTAAAGGTTCTTGTGTGGAGTTTGCATGTTCTCCCCGTGTACGTGTGGGTTTCCTTCGGGTGCTCCAGTTTACCCCACAGTCCAAAGACATGCATTGTAGGTGAACTAAATAAACTAAAATTGGCCGTAGTGTATATGTGTGCACAAGTGTGTATGGATGTTTCCCAGTACTGGATTGCTGTGTAAAGCATATGCTGGATTAGTTGGTGGTTCATTTGGCTGTGGCAACCCACTAATGAATAAAGCAACTATGCTGAAGGAAAAAGAATGAATAATGTTTAATTTCTTACACAAACTGATTTAATTTTATAAGACCTCAATTTATAATCAGGTAATCAGGATTCATGGGTATTTATCTTGTTGTCTTATATGTTGTTTGATTTATTTTGTTTCTTTGCTTACTCTCAAAGTGCCAGTAGATGTTGGCTTGCATTTTATGAATCACCAAGTACCATAGTTTAAGCTAAAATCTTTCAGGTGCGTACAATTTGAGTGAACTATCCCTTTAAACAGCAGTTTTTAACATTGATAATTAATATTTCTTAGGCAGCAAATAAGAATATTAGAAAAGTAACAGCTACCTTTCATTTGTATTGTTTTTGATTAAATAAACTGTGTGAGCATATACAGTATGAGATCAAGCCTAAAAGCAATCAGAGTTACTGCATTCACCCCAGCACCACAAACAGCAAAAGTGGGTCCAAGAGCACATGCTACAGATTTTAACCCCCCAAAATGTGTGCAGTAATTATATGACAATTACATGTTTTCCTAGAGGAATACAAGGTGTTTTAAAAAGATCTACATGCAACTTTAGCATGAGTGTTCATAGAATACAGCAGCAGCAATGCATTTAAGAGAGGTTATCCAAGGATGTCAAATAATGTTAAGTGCCTCTGACACACAGTGATTTATCGGTGCTGAGAGGACGGATGCTTCTGAACTGATCCTGCACTGACAGACTCCAACATTGCTTGCTTGGATGATGAACATGCAAACAAGGGTCACATGAATTAATGATGAAGGTGCTTTACAACACAAAAGATGCTCAAGAGATGGATGCCATCAAACTAAGACAGACCAGCTGTGGACCTATTTTTTATGTACTGCATTATTTTAGTTACCTAACAAATGCATCTTTATATACACACTGCTATTCACCATACTACAAAACAGTTGAGCATGTCCATAAAGTGAAGTGCACGCACCTAAGAAAGTTACAGGAGAAACAGCGAAGCTAATGCACTGGGACGTAAATTGAATGGCCAAGGCTAGGTCAAGTATGCTGCCATTACTTGTGCTATGAGTTATTGATTGTGGCTGGAGATGCTTATGCTTAAGAGAGCAGAGATACTCACCTTAAGATAAGATAGCCTTAAGTTGAGATGCCAACTTGTCTCTATACACACAGTATATACTACCATTTATATAGGATTGAGGTCAGTACGTTGTTTAAAAGTAGTCACTTATGCTCATTACATTTATCCTCATTTATTCATTTTCTTTTCGGGT